>NC_048912.1:13605640-13639085 GCF_011077185.1 Oxyura jamaicensis
TTATTTTATTTGTTATTTTATTTGTTATTTTATTTGTTATTTTATTTTTATATTGTTATTTATTTACTTTTTATTTTATTATTTATTTATTTATTTTATTTTATTTATTTACTTTTTATTTTATTATTTATTTATTTTAATTTATTTATGAGTAATGATAAAAGGGAAAGAGATTGGTAACAACTGCAAACGAGGTGGGCATTTGAGTGCAGATGTTTAAGCCACGCAGGCAAAGGACGCGCTCGCTCATGGCACATTAGGGCAGCCTGCTGGAAAGGCAGATGTAGACCCAGGACCAGGGAGGAAGGGAGGTAAATCTGCTGAGTTGCCATCTTATAGCCAGTCAAGTGAAAAAGCTTCATAGGGCAACATTTGTGTGACAGCACGGCTGCATTTCACTGAGGAATCACTGACTCAAATTGACACATGGGCTGAGACGTTTAGCTGGGCTTTAACAGATCTCTGCCAGATCCGGAGCTGATAACAGGATATGCTCTTTCTTCGTTTTACCTCCTTGTCCTGTACTATTTTTTTCATCAGAATTTGCCATTTTAGTTTGCTGCTTCCTACAAACTGGTACAAGCTGGTGCCCCTGAGCTGTGGTCCTGCTAGGAACGGTTATTTGCACTTTATCAGGTTTTCTTTTCCTTTCTACTGCCCCCCTCCCCCCCTTTTTTTTTCCCTTTTTTTTCTCCCCTCTCCCCCATTCCCTCTTTCTATACCCAGCTGATCCTTGGAGCTGCCATTGAAAAGATCTTTCTGCAGAAGTATGGGATCCCTCATAAATCCCTGGGAATTTCTGTATTTCTCAGCAGCCAAAGCCCACTGAAAAGCATAATTCGTCCCTTTTATCTATTTCCTGCCTTTCCATTTCAGACATTTACGCTAACACACTCTCTGAAACCAAACACGGTGCATGAAAGCTGCTGGTGGTGTCCCTCAGGGTGCAGAGAAGCCCTCGCCTCCCTCTGCGCTGCTTTTCCTGGTGGCAGCAGAGCGCAGTGAGGTCTCACCTGGTGGCCCGCAGTGGGTTTCCTGGCAGGGTGGTGTCAGGGGATGCTGAGCACTCACATGCCATGGGGAAGGTTCCCTCTGAACTGCAGCAGACCCCAAGTCCTCAGAGAAGGCAGCGCATGGGGTGTTTCGTGTGGGTGTGTGCGAAGGGAGGGATGGCACCCCTAACAGCGCGGACACCCAGGGACTCCTCCTCCCCAGGGTCGGGCCGCCTGAAACTCACGGTCCTCTCGGAAGACAGGCTCCAGATGAAATGGAAAGAAACCGAAGGGAACATCAACGGCTACAAAGTGCGGGTGAAACCCATGGCAGGTATGTGCGAGCACGTGGGATGTCGGACCTGGACAATTTATCTGTGCGTAATGGGCCGAGACAGCAGGACTTGGGGGGTCTAAATAGTGCTGGTACTTGAGGTGAGATAAGGTAGAGGGAATTACCTGTTGGTTGTTTGGGTTTTAAGTGTTGATTACCTGATTATGCAGGGTGGATGAGGAGCCTTTCTGGCCACCATGGACTCAAATCTGTAGTGCTTGTTCAGAGAGAGGTGAAATTCAGCCCTCTTTGCCCTGGGGGAAAGCCTTAACCCGAAAGTGGTGTTACCTGGGACAGAGGGAGAAGGCAGGTTAGGAGAGGCTCACTGCCTGCCCCTCCTGCCCCAGGACTGCAATGAGCTAGGTGCTCACTGGGTGCTCTTTCTTCCATGTCTGCACCACATTTGCCCAAAGTGGAGCAGAAAACAGAAAATGGATTCGTGGTGCTATGGTTACAACTGGCCGGACTAGTCACTGCTGCTGTGTCTGCCCTCATCGGGGTCCTGCTGGTCTTATCCGGGGGCTCACCACTCCCCCCCCACCTTTTAGGGACATGGGACAGGACGTCCTTGACCCCATAGAGGGGCTGCTCAGCCTGCTGGCTCCCTGCCCTGACCAAGCTCCTGCTCCCCCCAGCTTCTGGCAGTGATGCTGGAAGGACACCACGTCCCTTGGTGTCTGGAGGCAACCTTAGCCTCGTCTGGCATTTGGTTTCCAGTCGCTGCCGCTTTTGAGGCTGGGTGGGGAAAGCAGGGCCAGCAATGCTTGTGCTGGGCCGCCTGCTTTTAGCTCAGCCCCCACCTGTTTGCCCAGCCGGAGCTGGAGGTTTCTCATTCCTTCCCTGCCCTGCTCCTCCTCGGGCCTCAGCACGGCGGGGAGCGATGAGCATCCCGGGAACGTGGGGAATCCCCCAGCCTGCACATGCCTGAGGCTTTCCCTCTGCGTGGGCTGCAGAGCTCTGTTTCCAGCCCTAGGGATGGTGGGGCCAGAAATGTATCCGTCTGCATGATTAAAGGCTCACAGATCTTTCTTGATCAGAGGATTTTAGGGAGCTGCTTTGCCTCCCTCACTTTTTGTTGCTGTGGCCCCAAAGCTTCCCCGCAGACGTAGTGCAGCATTTGGCTGCTGCTTTGCAGAGCTGCCTCGCTCCATCTGCTCACTGCCACACCAAGGCAGAAATGTCCTGCCTTGGACAGGCTGCAGCAGGAGGGGTCTGGAGGTAGTGCTGGCCCCCAAAATGATCTGTCTTCCCACAGAAGACAGCTTCTTTTAGGGAGACATGGGACTTACAGTGAGAGCACAGCAAGAGCAGCTGAAATAAGTGAAACGAGTCCCAGGTGCCACTTGGGACCTTCGGAGATATCAGAACACTTCCTCGCTCTGCCACACACGACCTCAAGCACATCTCTTGGCTGGATGTTTTCCTACGTGCTGGTGGCCCAACCTTTGCCCTCCAAAGACTGGGTTTTCAGGCAGCACCTCCTTGAGAAGTTGGTGGGAGTTGCACTGATGCTGGGTGGGAACCGGTTTTCCATTTTGGGCACGTAACAGGGATTTTAAAAAGTTTTTCTCAGCTCTGGATGGGGAAAAAGATTCAAAATCAGAGATCCGCAGAATTAAAAAATAAATTAGAGTTGACTGAGGTCCCCAGCCAGACATTCTCGGCATTTTAGCGGTGCTTTTTCTACTGTCAGCTTAAATTTAAGCTCTAGCAATTTCTGAGCTGTGCCTTCATCCCACCTCAGGGGACTCGGAGCAAGAAGTCATGCTGAAAACCAAGACTCCCAAAGCCACCGTGGGGGGGCTGAGCCCTACCAAGGAATACACGCTGCAGGTCTACGTGCTCAATGGCTCCCAGGAAGCCTTGTTTGCCAAGAGGAAATTTGTGAGTAAGTAGAAAGAGCTACATTTTACCATTCAGAGAGTTCTTGGAGGTATGGCTCTGCTATATGCCCTGTAGAATATGCCACAAAATGGAGCCTTTTGATATTTTGGTTGCAAGATCGGAGAGGGGAGTGGTGGAGACCCAGGGGATGAGGGATGGACTCATGGACCTGCCTGGAGTGACTCCTTATTGCTGTTCTTCCCACAGTAGAGGACCTCAAAAATGCATCCCAGACTAGAAACAACCGAAGGAATGCGGGAGCTGCGTCGGGAAAGAATCTCACCTCCACGGGGAGCTCAGCAGCTGAGCACAGTGGGGGCACAGAGCCCACCCCACCGCCCCCGAATGCTGTCTTGGTGCAGCCAGGTGGGTGCTCAGGCTGTCCTGGAGTCACAGTGGATGGATTTTGAGCCTCTGCCATGCTGCCAACAAGCAGGGGATATGGAAGTTTTCAGGGGTTTTGCTCGGTCTGGGACATTCTTTCAGTTGCATGGGGATAACACAAGGGACAACTTTTAATTTTATTTTTATTTCTTTTTTTCTTCTATTTGGAGCACAGCAAAGGACAGAGCTGAAAAGAAAAGGCAGAAAGGGGCTCAGCCCAAGGGCTCAGGAGAAGCCACGAGAAGCCAGCCCAATGCAGATGCCAGTGTGACACAAACACCACCACCAGCCCCCAAATCATCCCAGCGCACTCCCACAAACTCGGAGCGAGAGTCTCTAGGAAAAGAAAAACCCACGAAGGATTCACTGAGGAGAGGTGAGAGGGGTTTCAAACATGTCCTGCTCCTTCTTCCCCGCTGTTTTCTCCAATGATTATTAAATACAAGCCTCCAGCCCTCTCTCTGTCACCAAGATTTCAAGAGTCCAGGTGCTGCTCTTTTGCTCCTATTTGCCAAGTTATACATTGGAGAACTGCCAGAGATTGCTGCAAAAGTTTGGAGTTCTGCAAAACATCACAGATTTAAAGGCAAACTGGAGCTAGGACAAACATTCCCCTGAGGGGGATTAATTTATTGATTTTCCTCAATTCTCTCTATTCACATTGCCACCTCTCCTTGCTTTAGACAGACCCATCCAAGTCTGTGTTCTCCAACAGACCCCCGAGCCACGGCCCCTTCCATGCCCTCAGCAGGGAGGAGCACGTTATTGGTGTTCCTTATCCAACTCATTCCACCTTTGTATCTTGTCCTTCACATTTCCCAGCTAACCAATCCTTGCTGAACCTTCAGATACATCAGCTGAGGAAGTGATGTGGCAGGGAAGATGGCTCACAGCACCTTTGAAGTGGTGGGAGCAGCACTGGGCAGAGCATCCCCATTTGGTCCCTTGAGAGCAGCAGGAATTCATGGTCATGATACAAGAGAGCAGAGTAACCCCTTGCCATCCAGATGCAGTGGGGTGCAATTACCTATTTCCCTCTACCAAAGATGGAAAAAAAAAATCTGAAAAATATTCAGGGAAGATGCAGTCGATCAGCGACGTGCCCTTTCTTATCCTCTGTTAAGCTGCAGGCCTGGGGTGGGGAGAAAGGCAGGGCTTGAGGAGCTATGATGCCAGCAGGTTTTTACAGAGAGATGGGATTTAACATAAAGCCACAAAATAATTACAGCCCACAGGGGATCTCACGATGGAATGGAATTAAGCAATCACCTGCAGTTCTTGGAGACTTAAGCTAGATAGAAGGGAAGCAAGGGCTGGGGCTGAGACGTAATGGAGCTGACAGCTTGCAGAGAGCAGAGCTTGGGCAAGGCATGCTCTTCCTGGAAGGTTTAACCCTTTCTTTGTGGAAATGGAACTTCTCACCTCTCAACTTCTTGGTACTGAGGTGGTTGCCCTTAGCCAAGTGTTTTTTCCAAGGTGCTGGGATGTGTCAGGCTGGCAGACGGTCCAATCTGTTGTCCAGACAAGGTCTTACACTGCAGATTTGCTTCTTATCTTAAAACTGAAGTGTTTTTCCTCCTTTACAATTCTTCTCTCAATGTCAAACTTTATTCCCCCACAGGTTCCCAGTTTCAGTGTGACACATCTGCAATGACTGATATCGTCCTGCTTGTGGATGGATCTTGGAGCATCGGACGCAGCAACTTCAAGCTCATTAAAGAGTTCCTGAGCACTTTAATTTCCCCATTCAGCATTGCCCAAGACAAGATAAGAGTAGGTAGGACACTTCCCTGTTTCCTGACCTTCGGAAATCCCTCCAGAAATACAGTCTGTGTTTGAAGGGACCTTGCTTTCCATTCCTGTTATCGTGCTGCTCTGAGGAGCTTTTATTCCTTTAGGCTGGGGTCCTACATGCCACTCTTGACACTTTCCCACCCCATAGAAAGCAAAAAACAGCTGCACAGTGAGCAGAAGCGATGTCGCATGGGCAGCACCTGGTCAAGTGCTCAGGGAGTGCTTGATACCGAGATAAATTTGGGGTCTGCTGCCTATCTCTGATGGGATGCTCAGCCTACAGAGCATGGCACAGAAAGATCTGGTGGCTATGTCATGCTGGAATTGCTTTGGGCTCAGTTGGGAATGGTGCTGCTCCCAGTTCTGAGGGATGATAAACCCAGCAGCTGACACTGGCCAGGCTGTGTGTGAAACTGGGCAGTGCAAATCCTTCCTTCTGGCTAGTTTGACCCTGAATAACTGAACCCTTATCAAATGCTTCAGAGCAGCACCGCAGGGGTAAGTAAGACCATGGAGAGAAGTGGAGCTAGTAGCCAGGTCTGCTTCCCCCAGTCCAATTCATTAGCTTGTGTCACCCTACCATGTCAAACTGACTCCTCTTACCCAAAACAGGTCTCCTCTTGCAGCTTACCTTGTTTTGAATGATGCCAATAACTCTTGCCTTCCCCAGGGCTGTCCCAGTACAGCAGCGATCCCCGCACGGAGTGGGACCTGGGTGCTTACACCACGAGGGACCAGGTGCTGGAGGCAGTGAGGAATTTGCGGTACAAGGGTGGCAACACCTTTACAGGTAAACCCATCTCTCAGATCTCTGCTAGACGGGATGACATCTTCCATGGGGAACAAGGCAACTGAGGGCAGGGAGAAGAATAAGGGATGGGGGTTGCCTGTGAGGCTGTGGCACCCCATCCCTCTGTCCTCCTCCCCAGGCCTGGCGCTGACCCACGTCCTGCAACAAAACCTGAAACCAGATGCTGGCGCCCGGCTGGAGGCCGAGAAACTGGTAATCCTCCTGACTGATGGAAAATCCCAGGATGACGCCAACCTGGCTGCTCAGACCTTGAAAAACATGGGCATAGAGATATTTGCCATCGGTAAGGTCACAGCCATCGATCAGCTGTGGGACAGAACCAACCTGCTTTCACTCTTCTTCATCCTGAGGGCTGTGTTCCCTCAGCTTGGATAAGAGCATCCTGAAGTTGTGAAGGTAGTAAGTAGGACCCTGCTACATTGTACCTGACATGAAAATTATGTCATTTATTCAGCACAGATAGTGTCTTCAAAGGGGATTTAGTTAGTTTAGAAAACAAACAAACAAAAGTTGCTCACATGAGAGGTTTTACACCTCCCATCTGTAAAGCCTTTTGCCAGTCTCAGAAACCTGTGCCACGAGAACAATGTTCTCAGCTGTGGAATTAGGCAAGAGAACATTGTATTGGGAAGGACAGGAGAGCTCCTTTGTAATTACGGCCTCTCAAACTTTCAATTTCTCTGAATAATAATATCTGCTCTTCACTAGCTGCCGGTAATAATGAGACAGAAAATGGACTTGAGCAGCTCTGTCCTTGATGACTTAAGTCTGCTAAAGAGTAATATGTAGACAATAAAGTTACATAGAAAACTCTCCTAAAATTGCAATCGCTGATACGTTATTTGTTAATTCAAGTTGGGAACACAGAAGCAAGGTTTTATTACATGGGGCTGTGTACCGAAGTGGCTGGCACTGGGATTTCTTTCGTGGGCTGAGTGTAGCTGCTGAGCCTCAGCTGCGTGTTGGGCAGCATGATGGATTAACAGCTGTACACCTGAAATCTCTTTTGGAGGTCTGGTTCTGTCTGGGCTCCGTGCTTTTCCTCTCTACATACAGTAAGATCACACTGCTTGGTCCTTAGGCATCAGGACTCGAGTTGCTCCCGGCTGAGGCCTGTGCTCAGCGTGGTGCTGTGCTTCCATTCGCAGGGGTGAAGAACGCGGACGAGGCTGAGCTGAAGCAGGTGGCCTCGGAGCCGCTGGAGCTCACGGTGTACAACGTGCTGGATTTTCCCCTGCTCAGCAACCTGGTTGGCAGGCTCACACGGGTCCTGTGCTCCAGGATCAAGGAGAAGAGCAAGGAAAATGCAGGTGAAGTGAAACCTCTCAGCGAGGGCTGAGCTTTCTCCCCCTTGCCAGCCTCATTCCTTGCCAGCAGGCTCAAACATCCCTCATATCTTTACATCCATGAGATCCACCACCCTCTCAGCACCATCTAGCTCTTCTCCTCCCATGCTGATCTCCTTTCTCTGTCCTATTGCTGCCTGAAAATATTTCTTGCCATGTCAGCATCTTGGCCATTGTCTTTTACGGGACCCTCTGGACGCAGCTCTTCCAATAACTAGCACTGTAGGGAAGAGGGGTTGCTTCTATTCACTTCCAGTTATCCAATTTTGTGATAAATATGTTGCGACCATCTTCTTCCCCGAGTTTCTTCCAACTAAAAGGAGGAAGAAAAAGCAAAGGGGCTAATATTAGGGAGAGCATATGGAAGAAATAGAAAGAGGAGAGAGCTAAATATCTAACTATATTTTTCCCACCCTTAAAGTGATCTCCAAGGAATTTTCAAGTTAAAAACAGTCTATTATTATTATTATTATTATTATTTATTTATTTATTTTTTTTTTCTGGAGGGCAGCTTGTGTGATGAACAAGAGAGTGAAGAGCTGCAGATGTTAGCTTAGATTCCTCAGGAGGAATATCATGTCCATATTTCCATCTCTCTGCTCTAAGATTTGCCTAAGGAGAATCAGAAAGCCAAACTTTCAAGCATACTTTTATTTTAATACTCTGGAGATTCATAGAAATAATTCGATTCATTCTTATTAATTTGTACTTTGATGTTTTTTGAAAATATGTTTTGACATATTTTCACAGATGCAGGTGAGCCTAAAGTAAGACGTTGCATTAAAAAAAAAGTCAAGATAACGTCATATATAATTTTAACAGACCTTCATAATTGAAAAATCATCTTTTGAATACAGGCAAAAATACAGATTTCTGTTGAAAAAATATTCCCAGCTCCCAGCAAAATGCACAGCTGGTTCTCTGTGGAGTATTTATGTTCTGGGTGCCCAATTTTAAAATATTTATTTAACAGCAGTTTGGAACAGTTTCTGGGCTCTGTAGGAAAGGGGACTGCAACTTGATTTGAAAAATGTTACTTGTATTTATGAGCTAGGAAGTATGTTTGGTATGAGAAATCTGAATATAAGCAAGTAATTGTGTTTTTAATTACTAGGTAGCACTGTGAAAGATATCCCCACAGATATGGGTCCCCAGCTGAGCCCAACTGACCTTAAAATATCAGCTGTGACCTCTAAGAGCATGCACTTGACCTGGAGTCCTCCTCTGAGACCACCAAAGAAATACCGGATTGTGTATTACCCATCGAAGGGTGGCACCCCCAAGGAGGTGAGGGGCCTTTCTGTCTGTCCGAGGCTGCAGTGCCTTCCAGGCAGTGGCTGGGGGTTTAGGTAGGCTCGAGCAGATGGAGAGATGAGGGGAGGAGTGCAGTCATCATAGGACATCAGCAAAAAACAGAGATGAAATTAAACAAGCACTGAATGCATAAGCAAAAAGCTGAGAGGATGGCAAGACAGAGGAGGAAATGGGATAAACACCATGTTGCTAGAACTACTGCAAACTATGTCAATATGGAATTTTCTCTTGCACAGTGTTATCCCCTCCCTAAAGCATCTGTTTTGACTCAAGACACATGGGAACATAGATTTGTCCAAGGACACTGATCTGTGAAGGATATAAAAATTTGGAAAAAGAAATCCAAATACTTGATGGATTGCCCTAAGTAATACACTTTAACTTTTGGTTAGGCCTGATGTGATAAGACAATTGGTCTTGATTAGATGTGTAGGTCCCTTCCAACTGAACTGTTCCGTTCATTTCAGAGCATATTTAGGGGCTTGTGCTTGGTGTTTGTACAGATCCAATCCTTAGACGACAGAAAAGCTCACAGCCTCTGATCTCCTCATTCTGGGGAGGACAAGAGGGTGTGCCCAGAGATATGAGTTGTCAGAAAATTCAGAGGGCAATCAGACTTCATGTTTCTGGGCACAGGTGTGCTACAAATAAGCCATGCTAGCCAGGGAAGGCTGTTCTTTTGCTAGAGGGCAGCTGACACCGCCCTGTCCTGATAGCCCTCCTTTGTGCTTTCAGGTGATTTTAGATGGAGCAGTCTCCTCTCTGAGTCTTTCCAACTTGACCTCGCACACGGAATATCTGGTGTCGGTGTTTCCTATTTATGACACCGCTGTTGGGGATGGGCTGAGAGGCGTCACCTCCACACGTAGGTCGTGAGTAGGGAGGATTACTCCAACACTTGGTTGTGATGGGTGAGCAAAGCTCTGTCTTTGCAAGCACCTCAGTCTGGAGCCTGGCATTGTATTTTCCCCCCTCCTTCAAGTACAGATGGTCTGTCTACAATTATCTCTGTCCTTGGAGATGTTCAGAGCTTGGCTGGACAAAGCCCTGAGCATCCTTCTGTAATCTGGCCCTGTTTTGAGCAACAGAGTTGAGCCTGAGACCTTCAGGGGTCCCTTTCCACTCATGTCATTCTGCACCACCATTCACCACCACTGTGCTCAGCTCGCCCTGTCACGGCAGTAACACACCACGCTAAAAATGACTTTTAACACCTTGCCCCTTTGCTATCGCTGGGCTGCAAATGAATTAACCCTATTCCTTGCAAAGCGATCATCCCATTGTGTTAGACATGGGATGGATGTCCACCAGCTTGCAGTAGCTGTTCTAAACCCAGCCCTCCTGCAGGGTTTGAGCTCAGACCTCACAGACTGAAGTTGTCCTTTCTTTTCCCCCCAGTGCCTCTGTCTTCCCCCCGCTCCCTGCGTGTCTCTGAGCTGAGCCACAACAGCATGAGGCTGAGCTGGAAGGCAGCCCCGGGAGCCACGCAGTACCTGGTGCTCTGCTCAGCAGCCCCTGACGGAGCAGAGGACTATACGATGGAGGTAGGGCTCATGAGAGTAACAGCAATATTGGTTTTGTTCTGCCTGGACTCTTCTCAGTTACTTTAGGCCAAAATGAAATCCTGCCTCTCCATGTGGGATTTAAGTAGCGATCGTTTTATATAGAGCAGACCTGAAACACAGAAATCTTTGGGGCCTCAGGGATAGAGCTCATATCTGTGCAGCTCCCAGAGTCATTTCTGTATCCTTGAGGCTATACAGAAATGCTTTTGCTTTGTTTATCTTAAGTTGTTAATTGAAAATTTGTTAGGGCAATTTTCACTGACCTTTAGAGAGAGAACTATGATACCATATAAAAACAAAACAATGCTCAGAGAGTGGAAAATTCTTAAAAACTTCTAAGGACCCTTTGTCATGTTGCATTTTAATAAGTTGTCTGGAGTACCTGTACAAATGTGCATCACCTCTTTGACTCAGGTTCCCCTCCTGATGGCACAGCAATAGCTGCAATTAAGGCTTGTACTCTGCTTTAAATGCACAATTGCATTTTTTTAAAACCTTCAGAACATTTGAAAAAAAAAAATTTACAATTTTATTTTAGATATATAGAACATTTCTGCAGCTCCCTACCCACGGGATGTCTGATAAACCAACATTAAAGTGTTCCCAGCCTCTCCTAAATCTGTGCAGACTCCCGTTAAGTCCCCAAGGTGGATTTCTGCAGCGAGCAGGCTGTGGCTGTGCGGTGTTAGCGGCAGGTGGCAGCAACCCAGCCGCTATCGCCCTGCTTGCAGCAGGCAGCTCTTCTGCAAGCCTGGCTTTCCAGGCCCCCGAGGAAAATGGGATTCTCACCTTTCACTTAAAACTTCAACTTCTTTGCCCAGCTTTCATCCTCTCTCGCTGTGTGACTCAGGGATGTTGGTACCTCAGTGTCCCCTGGGCTGTGCTCTGTCCTGGGGGGTGTCACTGCAGGATGTCTGCAAACAGATCTATGCTAACTTTCTGCTGTCGCCTTCCTTCTGGGGGAGATTTTCACTAAGAATAGGGGTTTGGGATACTCCATACTTAATATTTTTCAGTGATGAAAGCTGCTCTGCTTTCTACTTTTCTGTTCATTCCATTTTAGTGAATTTCGCAAGAAAATCACAGTGAGATTTTCCTTAGAAGCAATGAATTGCTTTCCGCTCACCGCAGATATCCCCAGATCCACCAAAACAATAACATCTCTGCATAAGACATTGATACCTCTGCAGACCATGGTGGGAGAAAGTGATGTGAGCCCCAGATGTGCTTGGTGTCCCTTGGGAAGGGAAGCAGAAATGCCCTGAGCACTGTGAAGCACCTGTCTGAGAGTGCAAGTGTCACTAGTGATACAAAAGAGACCTTGACCTGTGCCTCTGCTGATGGTATCGGAGGGTGCCCCAGAACTGAAGGGTGCCCCAAGGCAGCTCTCTGTTGGCAGGTGAAGGTGGCCCAGCCTGAGGTCCTGCTGGATGGGCTGTCACCCAGCACGGAGTACTCTGTCGCCGTGTATGCGATGTACGGGGAAGATGCAAGCGATCCTGCCAGCATCCAGGAAACCACCTGTAAGTTTAAGCTGTTATTAAATCATTCAAACGGGACAATTTTTTTTCATGAGGTGCTTCTCGTATTGGGCATGTGGTAAACCCTGGTAAACCTAGTAAACCCTGCCTTATATTAAGCAAATATCAGTCCCTGAAGGGACCTCTAATCCCTTGGTGAGCTGTGAAAAGGAGTGATTTTCCTCTGGTAAAAGTGGACTCCTGAAAGAGCTGTTCCCTGAGGTCATTTTGTTGGGGGAAAAAAGGAGAATTACTCATAGCCCAGGTAGCCTTTCGTGACACTCCAGAGGCACCTACGGCAGTGACGTGAAGAGAGTGTTTTCCTCCCTGGTGAAAGAGTTTTTTAGTTCAAGGTGGAGTCCTCTAAATGCAGCAGGAGGCAACCAGCAGGGTCGCCTTCGTGCAGCCTTTGAAATCGTGGGGTGCCGTCACCAACTCTTGTTGCAGTGCCCTTGAGTCCCCCCCGATACCTGAGCTTCTCCGAGCTCAGCCACGCGTCCGTCCGCGTCAGCTGGGAGGCCGCGTCTCGGGCGGTGAAGGCCCACCACGTCACCTACGAGGCGAGCGGAGGGAGCAACACCGGGGAGGTGAGTGCCTGCTATGGGAGGCCAGACACTGCCCTCTTAGGGAGCACTGTCTGCTGACAGGATTTTAACTCTGAAATGGGCGTTTTTGAGGCAGTTGCCAGCTGTGTGCCCTCTGCAGCTGCCTCCATGCTTCTCTCCTAACTCCTCTTCCTCCTCCTTTGCAGGTGGAGGTTCCTGGCACTGCAACATCCGCTGTCCTGAGGCCTTTGTCCTCCCTTACCCAGTATTTCATCAGTGTCAGGTCCACGTATGACGAAGGCGACTCCTTTCCAATTACCGGCAACGTTACCACCTGTAAGCAGGGAGTGGAAATGTTTTCTATCCTATTTACAGATAGCAAAATTGGCTAGTGAGTGTGTCTCAACTTGGATGCCTTGAAGACTGATCCCAGCAGGTTATGATCCAAAACCTTACACAAAACCCAAATGTCTGTGATTCTTTATGTGTGGTACATGCCCAGCTCTGTTAGGTCTAAAATGGGGTGGAAGGAACAAAGGAAGGAAGCAGACGAGGAAAAAGCACTGTGTATTGCTAACCTCCATGTCCTTGGGAACCTTCTCTTTACAGTACCAGAGCGACACATGTCCTCTCCACAAATGAAATAATCCTCCTTAATTAGGGTTTTAAAAGTGATTTACCCCTCTCTGTCCTGATGGCTGTTGTCATTTGGGTCTGAAGGAGCGAAAGACAGGCTGGGCTCGGACATCTGCTTGGTTGGTGTGTTGCTCCCCGACCATCTGCTCCCCACCTTGGCTCTGACGAGGCGCTGTCAGCGCTTCAGCTCCGTTTCCTTCTGCATCCCTCAGTAAAGGTCCCCCCGCCGCGGGCACTGAAGGTGACCGAGCTCTCCGGGAACAGCCTCCGGCTGCAGTGGGAAGCTGTTGCTGCCTCCGATGTGGTTGTCTATCAGATCAAATGGAGCACAGCTGGTGGGGAGAAGCCTCAGGAGGTACGGACCTGCACACAGCTGGGGAGGATGGGTTGGATTTGGGTCTGTTTGATGGCTTTACACTCACTTGCAAGAGTGGCAGGGAGAGATGCAAATATTTTAGGGTTAATGGGTTCAGGAAATTCAGCAGATCACCACCACTGCCTATGCAGTAAAGACGGGGACTGGCCTGGGCATGGCTCTATGCGGTGCAGTCGTAACCTTGAGTGCTGGAAGCAGGAGGGACAGCAGGGTGGCAGGGTCGGAGTCCTCCAGACTCTGTGAAGATTGCAGAAGTGTTCTGGGAAAAAACTCAAGGATGAAATTCAATAGGGACAAGCAGAAAGTATTAAGCTTAGACAGGAATAATTAACTACAGGTATACAGGATGTCGAATAAATTGCTAAGAAGCAATTCTGTAGAAAAAGATCTGGGGCTGCAGAAAATCATCAGCCTACAATGTCAAGTTGTTGGGGAGAAGACAAAGATAATACTTAAGTATTTATAGCGGTGATAAGCAGTGATTGCTTTTGGGATATTGCTCCTCAAGAAGGATGAGGACAACTGAGGAGCATAAGGAGAATTACCAGGCCCAGAGCTGAAGAAGGAGGGGAAGGGATGGACCAGATGGCCTCTTTCATCTCATCTCAAACCCCTGTTTTCAGTATGAGTGCAAACAGCAGTTGAAGTGGATCAAATATGCATGAGTCTCCCATAAAAGGCTTCACATTTGGGCTGGAATAGGGGTATACTGGTGTTTCTGTCCCCAGTACAGCTAAAAGATGGAAGCTGAGCGGATGGATTTCATGCTCGTGGCAGGTCAACTACCTTGTATCAGAGCACTGTGCTGTGGTATTGAAATAGCTGTTAAATATAACTGGTCAGCAATGCATGGGCATCTACTCTGCATTAATTAGGGCTGGAACTTTGCCTTTGCTTAGATTTGTACAACACACGAGATTTCACTTTGTCCCCAAAGCCCTGTGCTAACTTGTTTGTGCCTACAGGCAGTCTGTGAGCCAGACCTTCGGATGGCATGAACTAGCCTGGGGATCCAACTGACTCATTTCTTGCCCTGCCGTAGCTCTCCATCACTGGAAATGTGGCAACTGCCATCCTGCCAGGGTTGCAGAAGAACACAGACTACAAAATATCCATCTGGGCCTACTACAAAGATGGTGCTCGAAGTGACACGGTTTCTATTCAGCACAGGACCAGTAAGTGATCAATGCTTTGTATCCACAGCCCAGGTTCCCATCTTAGCATTCTGAATTTCTCCTGAGAAAAATAGGCTCGGCAAGCATGAGCTGGCTGATGCATTTCTTTCCTCTTCTGTACAGTGTATTGATGAAAATGCATCAGCTTTCTGTAAGGTGCCCAGCTGAACGTGCTGTCATGCTGCCTAATGAACATTTCCTGTTAGTAAAATACTGTCTGCTAAGGAGGGCGAGGATTTCTTTAACTACATCATTGTGCATCATATGAGGGCACTTAAAAAATGAGAGAGTATCCTGCAGGCAGACTCTGCATGGAAGCATTATCTAAATCTCACTTTGTACAGGCTGGATATGAGGTTTAAAAAGTGGTATTCCCAGAGGTCCTCTTAATTAATATTGCCTGTATAATGGCTTTGTTGGCAGTGAATGGAATACAATTCATTCAGCAGCAGCAGTTCTCTCCTCCATCTCTCAGCTCTCAACCTCTTTTGCAGAATGAAGTCTTTTAGGCTGGTGTTGAGCTGATGAAGCTCAGAGTAAATGGCAATCCTGGAATAAGAAGCTCAGGTATTATTAATAATGAATAATAATAACATTTGTTCACAGAAAGCTTACCTCAAGCAAGTACCTGGGAGCTGCATGTCAACAGGAAAAAATAACTAATGAAAGCATCCTACAGCTCTGTAAGGAAAAAGGGAATATTAGAGCTGTTTAGAGGCTTTAGAAAACCAAATGACTATTTTAAAGCATAAATTGCAAACTGTTAAAGGAGCTGCCTCAGCCCACTGCAAATGACACGTGATGGTGCTCTTCTAGGAGTATTTGGGCAAGCAGTTCTTACTTGGACCCCAGAGCGAGCAGCCTGGGATTTCTCCTGTGCAGGAGCAGGGTGCAGAGGCTCAGGAGGCAAGTGAAAGCGCAGATGGTGTCCTCTGTGCCAGAGATTCTTCCTTCCTCCTGGGCAGCTTCAGGAGCTGACCTTTCCCCTGGCTGTCAGATCCATGCCGTCAGATTCTGTAGGGCCTGCGGGCTTTCCAGAATAAACCTGACTTGGAAGAGTTTACTTAACTTTCCTTTTGTTCACTTAAACAGAGCCTCCACTTACATCAGCTGAATGAAATAGCCAATGCAGACGGCAAAGATGCAGAGGTATAGCGCAGCACTAATAATAGCGCTGTTGAAGTGACTTTTCCTCCCACACTTGTTTTTTTCTCCGCTTTACCTTGCGGTGATGCACGGCAACAGCCTCCAGCCTCATTCAGCTCCCAGCAAAACTTGGTTCAGCTTCAGGAAAAGTAGGCTCATTTTGTCCAGAAAAAGGGAAGGAGGATCAATGAAGATGCAAATAATCTTCGTTCAACATGTGCTCTAAGGTCACCTCAGACTTTGCTGGGTGGGCAGAAGAGCTTGTTTGCACTGCAGGTAAAACTGCAGAATAGAAACTTCATAGCTTGGGTGTGTGTCCTTGGCTGTCTTTAGGCCTCACCCATGATTTTTAGTCTCTTCTGGAGGGAGAAAATAAATAAATAAATAAAGCTTCTTTTTCTCTTTCCAAGACTTCTTTGTCTTCATATCAGTGTGGGTTTAAAGCCAGAAGTTTGTACACACCAAGAAACTGCTTGGAAACAAACTCCTGGAGTAGGTGACCCCATGCTCTTGAGTCCCGTGTTTGAGCAGCAGATGGATTTAGCCCCCTCTGTCTTTCTCTTACTGACCCCCAGCCCCTGCCCAGAGAAATCCCCCCAGCACAACAGCCTCTGTTGCCAGATCCAGTCTGCTACACAGCGGGACCCCAGGGAAAGAAATGCATTTACATAATTAAAAGTTGCTCAGCTTTCATCTCTGGCAAACCCTGTTCTTGATGACCATGCCTCAGCCCATCACCTATTTGGGATACATCCACATGTGGTGGTGCAGGGCCAGGAAAAGGGGAGAAGGGCAGTAGGTCAGGCTTTGTACACGGATCCCCTCCCCGAGGCTGTGGATAGTGGTGTGAGAAGTGCTAGGCAAAAGTGCTGTGTGCTGGATCATCTATGTATTTTTTATTTTTTTTTAAAGAATCATTTTAAAACAAATGAAAAGATGAGAAATAGTAGAAATGATGATACATGAGCTTTGATCCAGGGTTAACCAGCAATCAAGCTATTTTTACACAGTTTCCAGATCTTTGCTGAAATCCAAGTACAGTTTGGTCTTTGTGGAGGTTGTTCTTTGGTGTTTTTCCACTATACATTCAAAGGATCTCTTTTCCTCATGTTTCCAGGACTCTTCTCCCCATCAAAGATTTATTTATTTATTTATTTATTTTCTTTTTCTGGTCCTAGGCTTTGAATTACTGAACGCTTGAGTTGAACCATGTTGTACTCACACAATCCTCATCCCTCCAGGCTCTGTTTTCTCCCCCTGCCTGGTCCCCCAACGTGACTGCTTTGGGCCCTGGTTATAGCAGCAGAGCAGAGCAGTGAAACATTCAGGAAGGGAACTGGAAGCACGTGAGGCTGCCCCCTTTTACATGCATCGCTACCAGACTTTCATGCCACTCACCTTTAATCCCCGGCACAGATTCCCGGAGCCCACCCACCAACCTCTTCATCGACTCCGAGAGCCCCACCAGCCTCCAGGTCCATTGGAAGCCCCCCGAGGGCCGCGTACAGCACTACAAAATCACCTACAGCCCCGTCTCTGATACCGGCGCTCAGCAAACAGTAAGACTCCAGCTCCTTTGCAGGGGACAGGCACCAGAGCAGAGGGACACGGGGACAATTTCACACCCCAGGGAGCCCTTTTCACTCCAGTAGGATGTGCCCTAAGGATAAGTGGTTTGCAGGAGTACAAACCCACATCTCTTCCTTTAGTTGCTGGCATGGTGATTTGTAAAGAAGACTTCCAGGCTTCCTTGTGATTAAGTTATTTTTTGTCCATCAGAACTACTAAAAAACACAGCTTTCTCCCCTCCCTGGTTCAGGGCGGGGAATCCCCCAAGGCAGCGTTAGAGGATCTAACAGTCTACTGCCCCTCTGCCCTGGGGAAGTTAAACTTGAACCTTTTAAAATGCACATTTGCAGACAGGTTACTGTGTTAGAAGGATCTTTTGGCCCATCTGCAAGGGCAATATTGGGGTATTTATATATGGAAATGCTCTTCCCATGGACACGACCGATCTGATGGCAATGCATAGCCAAGCTTCCTCGGTTTCCTTTTACCATTTCCTGAACAAACTGGGGATGATGCCCTGAGCTTGTCTGTTTTGACACACTGCTAGAAACCCCAGGGTGTTGTAATGGGAAACTGGCCCAAACGCTGAGCTCTTTTTTCCACTCTGTTGTAGATCATGGCTTCTGGGAAAAGCAGCAGCGTGACCTTGCAGTCGCTGCTGCCTGACCGAGCCTACAAGGTGATGGTTTCGGCTGTCCACTACACGGGAGAGAGCGAGAGCACATCTGCAACGGGTCGGACAGGTGAGTGGACCCATCAGCACGTGCAACTTCATTGCCTTTCCTCTCTCAGGCCCAAGGTAATCTCTACAGGGCAGCGATGTCCTCTCTTGCACTGGGCTGTGGTTTTGGTCAGCAGGGCACGCTGCTAACCTGGAAAAGGGAAAATCCTGCCTGTTTCTACTCTCCCCTCATGCTTTATTTGCAGTTCAAGGATGAGTGAGAAGGGCTGGTGGCCATGCAGATTTTGAGCCAAGCATCATGGTTCGGAACAACAGTGCTCACGTGTACATTGCTTTCTCTTTCAGCTCCTGTGATGTCTAAACTGCCTTCAATACGAGGATTCGTCCCATCCAAAACCGAAGGTAAATCACCTCCTATAGAGGCTGGCTTTGGTATTTTATTTTATTTATTTTTTTCCTGTAACACATCACACAGCATGGGTCCTTCAGGACAGGCAGGAGATGGTATGGCACTTCTTGACAGATGCCCCTGGGGGCTGTGAATCTGTCCAAGGAGAAGCTGGAAGCATATAACCTTAAAAGCAGGCTCACCCAGTAAATAAACTAATAGGGTATTCAAAGGATTTCTGCACAACTTGACCAAAATGGAGCAAGGAGAATTATGACATGTTTTAAATTAAAGTTCCTTGTAAAGTCCCTTATTAAATTTAATGAGCATATGTTCTCCTCGTTGATACAAAGCAAACTTTGAAGTGGACTAGATGTTGAATTAACAAGGTTATAAAAAGCTGTTAAGAAGGAAATATTGGAATACAGATATTGGGGCATTAATGCTTTTTCCTGTCTGCTTGAAATGATTCTAAACAAAACTGCAGCTTTAAAACTTACTGAGGGAAGCCAAGAAGGGAGAATGAAGCAGATTAGCTGAGTAAATTTTAGTTTGCATCCAACAAAGAAAATGTCAGACTTGGTTTTTAAGTGGCTTTTTGAGGAACCGTGCAGGTGTTCAGATCACAGAGGAAAATGCTGTGAACTTTCAAGTAGAAAACAATTACCCCCTAATGTTGGTATAGAATTTAGTATAGCATGTATGGCTATGATCATTGAAAAGATCATGGGAGAAATACTAAATTGTGTAATTTATAAAATAATTACTCTTCAAAGAAGTGGAGATGATACGTAATAATTTTGGCAAGTCGGTTGGACGTGCAGTAAAAGACTCAAACATCGATATATAACCAAGTTACTGAGAGAAATGGTCTGACATGGTGCAGGAGCGGCTGTTTGTTGTACAGTGACTGCATTTGGCTGGGATTTGGGGAGAAAAACAAAAAACAAAGAGAACAACAAGACAGCAGGAATCCTAGGCTGAGAGTCAAGGAAAAATCTTCAAAGCAGAAGTGCATGCTGTCAGTGCCAGGCTTCCTTTACCCTGACTCTGATATGCTTTGTCTGAACTGAGCATTGCCAGATCAAAGGGCTGTGAGCAATCCAAGTGCTGGAAGGAGGTGAGGACCCCCAGGGCCACCAGCAAGATGGACACTGGGATCTGGGTAAGGGTCAGAAGGAGCTCCCTGGTCCCAGGCAAGGCAGTCAGATACCTGGTAAAAGGGCGAGACCACAGCCTGTTTATATCAGTTTGGAGGGAATTTTAATTTCTTCACCTTGCATCCATTCTGAGCAATGGTTTGCATTAAGAAAGCTGTTTGGTTTCTGTAAGGGGGAGGAAAAGAGCAGATGTGTGGCTTGTAGACATGTGTGGGATCGTCCTGCATGCAGGACATTGCTCCACAACCAGGGGCTGTTCAAGTTCAAACAGGATGTTCTGAGGCGTAAGCTTCAGTAACTGTTTTCTTAATGTTTCTATAGATCCCTTTAATGGTTTGATGCTCAATTCTATGGGAATTATGGTACACGTATGTAAACCTATGTATTTGGTCAGATAACGGAGGTCTTGGGATCTTGTTAGACTTTGAACTCTTGGATTCAGCAGTCCCACGACCATCAGAGTCATTGCTTTATTTCCCCTTTCTTTTTGTGTATGACTTCATTATGAATAATTGCATTGAAACTCCTGTGGACTTAGGAAGCTCATGTGCCATGGGGAGGATGGGACACCACCTTTACATTTTTAGATCTTTTAAACAAAATTAGGTATGGACAATTGGAAGCCTTGCATTTCTGATGAGGTGTGAAATGGCATGGATGTAAAAATAGCAATGTAAAGGTTATAATGAAGCCTTAACATAATGATCTGCTGGATTCTATTATACGGATGACCTAGAAAATCACTTATGAAATAACCCATCTTGTCAAGTGTCCTTGATTTTCAGGGATGTTTCTCATTTTGCATCAAGCATTCCCTTTGTCCCAGCTCCATCTGGCATCCATGGCCTGGGATTTAAATGGCAGCAGATAACTGAAAGTAGCATTCGTGCACTGGTTTCTAAAACACTCCCTTACCCAAACCATTTAAATGGAGAGTGCTCGTAACCGTGGTGCCTCACGTTACAGCCTGTTCTCCCCAGCATCCTTGGATTTTGCTTTCTGCCCTGTGCCATATTGGAGGATTTATCAAGTGAGTTTCTGAAAGGGGGCCTGCAAAACTTTGCCAGAACTCTTCATGTTTCTCAAGCATGAAGAAGAGGAAAAACTTGGCATAGTATAAGGATCCATGTAATTGGAGTGTGTGACGACACAAAGACACGTCTTAAACCACGTCAAAGTGCATGTGTAGCACTGCAACTTTCTTTCCTTCCTGGCTATTATTAAAGCAAACAAACAAAAAGCAGATTAATGCCTGAATTTTTACTAAGTATATTTTGAGTTTCAGGTATAACATTGGGAACTGAAGATATGTTTCTTTATTTTTCAGCATTTTACAGCATCATTAATATGCATGTTTAAATAAAAGAACTATTAAAAAAAATAGAGACATTTTGATGTCTGTTTTAAAAAGAAGCTTGCAGAACATGATGCTCCCTTTTATTTCATATTGCTAGGTGTTTTAGTCAAAAAAAAGGGATCATGAAGATGTTTGATGAAAGACAATCTTTTTGAAAGACCATCTGTTTTTTTGTTGTTGTTGTTGTTGTGATGAACAAGGCGAGGAAGAACCTTTATGTCTGCATAAATATCAATTTTATACCTGTCTCCAGAGGAATTGTGTTTATTTTGTTTTAGTAATCCCCTACTCTCTTTTTCCCCTATTTTTTTCCCTTTTATTTTCTTCCCACAGCCTGCCCCACCATCAGCTCTGCTGCAGGTTCCATACGAGGTACGGTATCATACCAAGCCCACGTGGTGCTGGGCTGTAAATGTGCAAACCATATCTTGCTTTTTGAGAAATATGCAACAGCTGATCGGGGGGAATGGTTTTCCTGCCCGGAGGGAAAGGGGAGAAGTCTGTGAATGAAACAGGAAACCAGCCTTTATCAGGTAAAACCCGAGACCCTTCAAATGCTGACAGTGAAGACCACTTTTCAAGCTGAGGGCCAGAAAAGACAGATTCTGCCCCAAACTGAATGGCTGAGTGTGTTTATAGAATATGGAAGACGTGGGTTAAATTGCTGCTCTGCTGGCGACTTGACCCTTGTTCTCATCTGCATCCAGGGTGATTGCTCTTCCCATCAGGGTGTGGGCTATTATTTCACGAGTCTGTCTTTGCTGCTCAAACAATCTGGCTATATATGAATAATTATTATTCATTGGGTACAAGACAGAATGAATGTGTTGCTTGAGGCATGGGACAGCCTGCTCCTTTCCTTGCTCTAGTGAATGCACAAAGTTAAATGTACGCAGTGGGGTGGGACCAAACGGGGTAGAGAGAAAAAGAAATTGCTGAAATCATTATATGGCAGATTCACGTTATATTAATAATATGGTTATGTTACAATATGATTATAACTGTGAACTGAGCTTTGTTTTGCATCTTTACACTACTGTGTTTCTTGCATTTTTTAATGCAACTCCAGTGCCATGAGCCCTGTATCAGAAATAAATGGCTCAAGTAGATCATTTATTTTTAGAAAACACCCTAGTAATGTTATAGGGGAAAAGAGTGCAACCTGGACCAAATTCCAAAAACAAAATAACTCAAACCAAGCAACTTCAGAAGACGATAAATAGTGAAAGGGTGAGGGAATCCAGACCAAAAAGCCCACATTGTAATGAAATTGTAGCCCTTCCATTTGCAAGAGAATGAGCTATCTCCTTCATCCCACCCTGCTGCAAACTCAGATAAACTAAAAAAAGAATCCCAATTGCAAGATCTTGTCTTACAGAACAGAAAACTGAAATGAGAAAATGACTCAGAGCTTTAATGATGAGGCAGGGAAGTGAGATGAAGCTGCTTGAGCTGGAGAGGCGATGTCAGAGATGTCAGGGGAGAACCTCTGTAGGCTGCATAAGGCAGGTCACTCCTGGGTGCCTCATGAAAATAGAGAGAAATGGAAATTCTCATATTTTAAAGTTCTTTCCCTTTTTCTGTGACTATTACATATACAGCATTTCAGAGCAGAAATAATTCTCTCTTCCTGCCAGCAATTACTGGACTGGTTCCATGTCTTTTGAAGATAATATTTTTGCATCTATTTGAAATGGAGAACAATTTTATAAATTTTTTTTTTTTTTTTTTTTTTTTTTTTTTTTAGAGTAATTTCTGACTTGTTTTTCATTCGGGAGATTTGAAAACAAAATTGTGGCAGTCTCCATCTTTAGTACATCGTTCTCCAAGAGGCAATTACTGCAAATGTATGCAGAGGGTACAGACACAAACTGTTTTCCTTGGCTGCCACTTGTGGAACATGCTCCAGGTTTCTAGTGAGTCTGTCCAGCCTTGCTGATGTCTGCTGCTGTGGCCTTTTCTCCTGTTGCTGCCTCCATGCTAGCCAGAAGCTTATTCTACCTGCTCTACCATCATGCTTTTTTTTTTTTGGCCACTCTTTTCTAACCACTTATTTTTCTGCTTTTTGTCTGTTCCAGGGTTTGATATGATGGAAGTGTTTGGCTTAGTAGAGAAGGAATATTCCTCTGTTAAAGGCGTAGCCATGGAGCCGTTCATATTCAGCGGATCCCGCACCTTCACGCTGTTCAGGGACACTCAGCTCACCCAGAGGACCAGGTGGGAGCAGAGCTGTGACCAGCATTGTGCTCGCTGTTGGGCTCATGCATACACATTAGCTGTGCTCACGGCAAGGGGAGATCACTGATCTGTGTATGAGTGATGAAGCCCCACTGGCAACTTCAAAATTAAATTGTAAAGATGATGAGCTCAACTTTTCATTGTCTGGAAAGAATGACAGATGTTTTTTCCTTAATACATAAAGAAATTAACCTTGGACTTGCCTCAAGATGGGTATGGGATATATCCTGCAGAAGTGAAGAGGACACAACATGGGTATTCATTATTCATTTCCATGCAGCCAAAACTTCTCATGGGGGGAGGTGTTTTGCATTTTACAGAATCACTTAATTTGCAGCGTAAGTTGCTGTGCTGGACATAGGGCTCATGTCGTGTACAGGCACTGCACAGCTCTTTAGGCATTCTGCCCACAACCACGCACACTTCAGTGATGGCATTTTGAGGTCAAGTTTTCATCTTCAATCCCTCCTCCCAGCATCTCTGGTTTGCAGACAGAGCTTCGCTTTAGAAAATATTTGTCTCCTGACTGTTCTCAGTAGCTTGATCTTTACTGATAAGAAGGAATAACCACCGAGGGTTGTGGCTTGACCCTGTTTGCTGTGTATGAGGCTACTCCACAGGGTCCCGGGGGCCAGGCAGCTCCCATGACCTCACTCATTTTTAATGATAATAATCAGGAATGATCTGATTCTTGACATTCAGTCCTACTTTGTTTAAAGCCTAATTACTGAGGCACTGGCTAAGCTTAATCTTAGTTAAAGAAGCAAAGCTTCTTAGAGTACACAGAATGGGGGGGATTCAGAGAGCTCTTTGGTGTAAATACTTGGAAAATCATGGGCAAATCCTTTTCTTCAGCTGGTACGTATGCCTCTCCAAGGATATTACACCATCAGAAGCAGAGGGAGAATAAGAAGCTGACATTACTTATGAATCAGTCCTGAAAAGATGCTTGATGAGTTGTGTATATGCCCATGCAATTGCATCTTGTTTCAGATTACAGATGTATTTCAGGCATAACCAATTTGACCTTCTTCGCCTCCCTGCAGTTCTGCCCAGCGCTCCCTGACGAGCTTGGCAGCGGCTGCAGAGGAAGCCAGGCCCTGCCAGCAGCTGCTGATGGGCTTTGCTGCATGCTCAGGAGTTCCAGAGCTGAGCCCAAATTTTGCAGCTGGGATGCGGGGACACAGAGGGCACTTTCTGGGGGCTTTGTGCTTATCCTTCCAGGGCATTTCTATAGATTTCTGATCAGACTTAAAACTTTACCCCATGGTATGTTATACCCCTTCTTCCTTCATTTTGAAGAGGATGCTTGGGCAAGAGTTTTGGAGCCTGACAGGTTGTTTGATATTTTGTAAGCTCTATTTTGACAAGCATTAAATCCACACTTGCTGCGTCTTTGGCGCTCCCTGGGGCAGCTCTGGCAGTGATGGACTGACACTGACTGCTCCACCTGGGTCTCCCCATGGCACCAGGGGGAGCTCCTTGAGGACCTCACAGCATGTGCTCAGCACTCAGCTCAGGCTTTGACAGCCTGAGAGGGATGCACGAAATAATACTGGGCTCTCTTGTGGCATATCACAAGTCCCAGAGCTGAAGCTTTTCTAAGCTGTCCTGCCGAAGAAACGTGACTGTCTGAAGGATGTTGTCTGCTGGCTTTTACTGCTTTATGCAACTGATGCTTCCTTGGCTTGTCTCATTTCAGCGACGTCCACCTCTTTGCAATCCCACCTGAGCACACCATCAGCTTCCTCCTGCGTCTCCTGCCCGAGACCCCCAAGGAGCCCTTTGCTGTGTGGCAAATAACAGACGAGGACTTCCAGCCCCTCCTTGGTGTTAACCTTGACCGTAAGGTTTCATGTTGCATAGGTTAACTCCAGGTATTTGCATACCTTTCTGCAGGCAGCAGAACTCGTTTGGGTGTTCACTTGGAAATTTGGAGGGTTATTTTTTTTATTATTTTTTTCATTTTTTTATTTTTTTCATACAGCAGCAGTTTTCAGGAAGCTTTGTTGTTGCTGCCAGCATCACTTTTTAAATACTTCCCCCTGCAATTAAAAGTTGTATTTTCATTTTTATTCTACTTGTTATAAAAAAATAATATTTTAACCTGTTATCTTTATTTTCCATTGTTTAGAAATATTTGATAATAACATATGAAGCCTTTCACAATGTTTAAGCTTATTTAGTTATTATTGTTCAGTATGTGGGTGAAATCAAATTCTCTTTTAATTCTAAGTTATTTGTCCTATTTTCCCTGTAGCCAGTAAGAAATCCTTGACCTATTTCAATCACGACTACAAGGCTGACTTGCAGGAAGTCTCCTTTGACCAACAGGAAGTGAAGAAGATATTCTATGGGAGCTTTCATAAGGTCCTTATCAAAAAAGGGAGAAGTGTATCTCACGATCTCGTACCTGCCTGACAGTATTATGCCATCAATGTGTGCTGTGCAAAGTGAGGAGCGATTATAAGCACTTTGCATCCAGATTGCTAGGGGACCAGTAAACCTATTCAATGTGCTGAAGTTTATCACGCTAAAGAGTTTAGGTTCATCCCATGTGTAAAATGCATTTTTATTGATTGCTTCTTATAATGCATTGCACACTTTCTCATTTTTTGAATGCTAATAGGGATGGGTTAATTATAACCACACATAATGGCCATCATTTTTATATGTAATATATGGTAATAACACGAAATGGCATAGGAATAAAATACACAGTGTACATCAAATTAATTCCCTGTAAAAGATGTACATTTGCCATTTCAGTACTTATTTGTATAGCATGTATGTTCGTATATATGCTTTACTAAGGAGTCTGTGGTAGAGGTGTCAGAAATGCCTGAGAGGGGACAGCCAGGAACAGTTTGAGAGCTCAGGGCACTGACAAGCTCTGTCCAGAGGCAGGAGGGAATGAAGGCAGCTTGTGGTGACCTGTGGCTGGCTGCGATTTTCAGGTTCATTGGCCACAAAATATTTATTGTTTCTGCAGATGCTTCCTTTTTCCTAGCCCAGTGCCCATCCACCAGGGCTGCCTGTTGAAGAGGCTGTGACTTCCCATGGGGATGGCTGGCTGGTCCCTTGTTTTTACCAGGACTCTTGCTTAAATTTCCAACTCTGGGAAATGGGTGGAAGGTGTTAGTGTGTTTAAAAGTCTCCGTGTTGCATTGCTGAAGTCCAGCCTGGCTCTTTCCACCTAGGTGCATGTGGCAGTGAGCCGCTTCAAGATCAAACTCTATCTGGACTGTAAGAAAATAGCAGAGAAACCCATCAACACTGTTGGCAGCATCTCCATGGCTGGCTTCATCATGCTGGGAAAAGTGACAAGGACCAGAGGGCCCAGAAGCGGGTCGGCATCGGTGAGTCCCAGGAGGGACATGTTCTGGGAACTGGGGGCTTAAATCTGAAGCTGGCTGGGGTGGGCAGATGGAGAGGCGTGCAATCTCACGTCGTTCTGGCTCTGAATGCCTCCAAAGGCTGCTGTGACGCAGGACCGTGTCCTGATCCTGCTGATCTCTGTGATTTAAGGAGCTTTCCTGGCACAGAGTTTCTCTTCCTCTCCCCTCCTACCTCTGTTTGAGGTCTGTGAGCAGAGGCAGCAGCGCCAGCGAGTCCCAGCACTGCATCCTCTGGGATGGGGAAGTGCAGAGCCTGCCCTAGCAGGATGCAGCACACAGGAGGGGCAGGAAATTGCTTCTGAAAGGGAAGGTTGTGGCATCTGCCCCCCTGAGTGGCACTGGGCAATGCCAGTGACTGAGGGCAACAAGTCTGGGAGGGGCCTCCATCTCCATCGTGCTTGGGCTTGGGTCTCTGCATGCAAATGACGTGAGAACAATCTTTAGGATAGAGGCTCATTGTCAGCAGCAATTTGAATTAAAACAACCCCAACGCTCAGGGCCAGCCTGCAGGCATGTCCTTATAGCATTGCAGAGCCTTCAGAGAGCCCGCTCCCTACAAGAGGACAGAACAAGGGGAAGTTTGGGCTCGCTGCCGTGCCTCCAACAGCTCCGTGCGTTGTCCAAAAGGCAAAACCATCCATGTGTGCCATTGCCTGGGAGTGTGTTGCCATATTTACCCCAAAAAACAGGAATGTTAAATGTGCAGAATTAGGGGGAACTGCTCAGTGGGACTGCAGGGCTGTGAAGATATGGGATCAGCTATATAACAAGCCAGGGGACAGTGGGATTCTAGCAGTATTTACTTATTTCCTAAATAAGTGTTAGCAGTGTAGACTGATCACAAGCCTGTCAGACAGCAGCCAAGGGGGCAGGATTCTGTGCTCTCCCTGTCCCTCCTAAATTCTCCTTGCTAACAGTTAGCTAGCGAAATATAGCTGACTAACGAACAGCTCCATGCCATCTCTGCTCCCATTGCTTTTCAAGCCCAGCAAAGCTTCACATCTTCCACAGCTCTGCTGCCCTTGAGAAGACAGTGTGTCTCATTACTGGTTATTGTGGAACCTTATTTTATTTAAGATATCTTTAAATGCTGCTTGATCTGTGGGGTTTGCCTACCTGTAGGCTGTGTGCCACACTCCCTTGGCATGTTAAATGCATGCAGTGGAAGGAAAAACAGATGAAAAATTGTATTAATGAAATCACAAAATCCTCTCTGCCTCATTTTTTGTTGTTTAGCGGTGCATGCTCCTGCGTTAATCACAATGGGAAGACGTGATAGTTGTGAGGGATGTGGTGAGAAAGACAGGACAGGGTTCCTGGGAGGGGAACACATCTCTCCTGGGAGCTGCTGCCATTTTATTCTTATGTCTATTCCCCTGAAGGGAGCGAAGAGAAGTTTGTTTTCATGTTTTGGCAATGCTGACACCCAATTACTTGGGGACCTGCTTGCTGCTGTGGGTTTGTGTGAACAATCAGACTTGGCTTTTGCTTGGTGACTGGCTTAGCAGAGACCTGAAGGCTGGTAAATAGCTCAGTGGCCAGGGCTGCTACTTATGGTACGGCTTTTGGGGCACGATTACTATTAGGACAACGTGGCAGAGTCTGTCAAACCATCACTGAAGATTATTTCTAGCACTCGGACATCATGAAGTTTGGGGAAGGATCCTGTGTGCCAGTGCTACCTTGTGTCACCTCTCTTTTCTACCCCCAGTTCCAGCTGCAGTCTTTGCAGATTGCGTGCAACAGTTTAGGAGCAGAGGAGGACAGATGCTGCGATCTTCCTGCACTGGTAAGACAAGAGGGATGGCTCTGCTAGCTGGGGATGATGGAACACTCCCGTGGCACTGGAGTGACACTGCAAATGATTTTGGTAGACACAAGAAGTAAATCACTTTTTCCTCATTTCTTGGGAATATCAACAGGATGTGTCTTGGTGGAGTGAACAAAGGTGTGTCTGCTTCAAAAAGCAAGATGACTCTGAGTCCCAAGGCAGTGCGTATCCCTCCTGTCCTGAACAGGATCTATGACAGCACCTTGACAATCCTGTGGTTTTGCTGCCAGCTCTCAGCCCTCGGGCACAACATCCCCTGCGCTTCCCTTCAAATCCCCAGCACAGAAGGTTGCTTTGTGGGGTGTGTGAATACTTAGCAAGGAGCAAATTATCTTTCTGTATGTTAAGCAAATTTCATGCGGGGCTGGCTCATATACAAGTATATAAAGTCTAAGCTTGGTATTTCACAGAAAAATAAGGCACTTGATTTTTTCAAAAAAAAAAAAAAATTCTTTGTGGCAGAGAAAATTTCTGGGTTTCTCCACTGGAAAGACTGAATTTTGAAACACTGAAAATGTTACCTGTTGTCCATCCCACTTTTGCTGCATAGCTGCTCACGCCACCTCGGCTTGATCTTGGCTTGTTTTCATTGCAGAGGGATGAGGAGACCTGCCCGACCTTAGCTCCTGCCTGCTCTTGCACTTCTGGCCGCCCGGGCTTGCCAGGACCTCCAGGGCCCCCTGTAAGTTCACCCTTCCATGTGCTCCTCAAAAGCAGCTTTTATTACATGCACTAGTGTTGCTTTGTGCTGTTCAGGCACCTCAGGCATGAGCGTAACACTCCTGGGGCTCCATGATGCTTTATGCCCCATCTCCTGTCCTCATCCCAGGTAAAAGCAGAGGGCAGCTCTTCACTGCCCAGCACAGATCCCAGAGTTTGCTTCTCTGTGCACATTGCAGCATTTTGGGAGTGCAACAGCTGCACTGGGAGCAGGCTGAGCATTTCCCAGTGCTACTTTAATCCTCTTAGGAGAGGGGGACAGGCCACCCTCGGTGTGTGTGCATGCAGAGATTTTGTGGATCACCAGCTCTGAAATTCTTTGTAAATGCCAAGACAAAAAGACAAAAAGGAACAACAACAAAAAAAAAACCTTCCTATCTTGATTCTCTGTTAAGTGGAGGCCTGAGAAGTCTCTGCAGTTATGGGCAGTGTAGAGAAAGGGGAGACTTGGCAGTCCTGCCTGTCCCCAGGGCTCGCTCTCTTCACAGTGAACATGACTTGCAAGGAAACCATGAAGAAAAATGGGAAAGTGATAAGTCTTTAAGTATGCACTGTGTTCCAGGAAATGGTCTAAATAGATGCTGGGAAATGGTTATCAAAATAAAAATATAAATCTGCATTTTATAAGTTTCAGGGAAACTTGTTTTATGTGCGCACAGCAGCCAAAACCTGACAGCCTGCCCAGGGCACCCAATTTTGGCCACTCCAGGTGCTTTTCTCATGGAAAGCAACCATGAAACCATGACCTCTTTGTTCACTTGATGAGGCTTTAGATCACCCCTCACATTGCTGTGGTTTCACTGTGACTTCAGCTCCACGCTTTGCAAAGAACAGCTCCTCGCTGCAGAGTAATTACATGCTCATTCCAGTGGAAGTTTAATTACTCAGCACACTCTGCTATCGCAGTGTGCTTCAATATCATAAGTGCATAATTACCATCTTGCATGGCCCTGTGGTTTAAACATCTCTGCAGTACGACTCTTTAAAGAGCAGGATTCTTTTAAGCATTAGAGAAATACGGTTTTGACACACCACCTTATTCTCACACCATCAAGCCCTGGGTAATTTGCAGTTACAAGAGCACTTGCTGCTACATTTAAAACTGTGACCAAAGCCAGCAAGGCTGTGTCCCACCTTGTGTGTGTCACTGTCCTTAACTTTATTTTTTTCTGTCCAGTCTTCTGAAATCAGCTTCTGGGTGCTTCTGAAAGCACTTTTTGCAAAGCTGCCTGCTTGTACTCCTTAATCCAAACCCATTTTTTTTTTTTTTTTTTTTTTTTTTTTTTAAGATTCAAGAATAGAAACTTTCAGATTAAGTTCACGTGTTATTTTAAGGTTCACATGGTATTGGTTCATGCCAGAGATTAGTTTCCTGTCTGATCCAGCAGTTCTGAGGATGCAGAGCTGAGCTGTGTCTCCCCAGCACCAGATATTGTCCCTGATCTTAGGGTCTGTCTCTTGGGATGATGTTACAAGCAACAGCCTAGTCCCAAAGGGCTGCATGCACAAGCCCCTCTTTATTTCTTCCTCAGCACCTTCCCATGTTCACGTGTGACCCGTTCTCCATTTAGTGCATGGATTTGCTGGGGGTTGGTGGGAGGAGGTTGAAGAAATTAAAGTTTCAGCTCTCCTCACTGGTGGTGAGTGCGGTGCAGCCACTGCCTGGCACCCAGGGCTGTGCTGTCCTTTCTCCTCCCCTCTTCCATATTTTCTGGATGACTCCAATTACTGTTTTTTTGTCCCCATTTCATGTGAGCTCTCTGGGTCAGGAATCATCTTCCATTGTTTGTGTATAGCAAAATGCACCCACTCCCGTCCCTTAGGCTCCTGTTCACACTGCTATAAAGATTATGACATTATTAACAACATCTTTGTGTCTTACTGGCAGGGCAGCCCTGGGAGGAGAGGACCGCAGGGGGAGCAGGGGGAGCCGGGGCCCAAGGTGAGTCCTGGAGCTCAGCACCACCACTGGCCTCCTCTGCAGGGTGCATCAGAGGCAGGATGCGTAGCTGGCTGTGCTCGGTCCAGGTGTGAGCTTGATTCCCTGGGCTGGGATCTGCCACACTGCTGCACAGAGCCCTAGGAAGTGATGCACTGAGGAGGATGGGATCACATTATTAATTAAATGCTCAGTTGGGCTATGGAAATTGAGATGATGGGCCTGATGATGTTGAATTAATGCAAAGTATGTGGTCAGCAATCTTCTTAGAAAGCAGCTGTGCTGGAGAATGGTCAGTTTTGTGCTGTGCTTGAGCTGCAGCTCTCTCATTTTCTTCCATGGAAGATGCACCAAAACCTTGCACCTTGAAGGGAAAGGCAGCTGAGGTTACTTAGCGACTCCCTCACTGCTCTGACTTCATCTCGAATCCTGTCGCTATTTCTTGCTGACCCAGGTCATGCAGCACGGCCCACGTGGAGAGCAGGAGCTAATTGTTTTCTTTCTGTCTTTGATTTCATGTCTTTTGGCTTTAGGGTGAACCAGGCCCACCAGGACAAGTGGGGCCAGCGGGCCCCAGTGGCCAGCAAGGCTCTCCAGGTTCCCAAGGAATCACAATTCAGGGTCCTGTGGTATGTCATCTCTTCCACTGCCTTTTTCTGTCTCCTGCTCTTTGCAGTTAGAACATGCCCCAGAAAGAAGTGTCCCAATAATCCCCTCCCTTTCCCCCCAAAAAACCTGGCCTACGTATTGACATCATCCTTATTAACAGCTAGACAGCTGCACTAGAGAGAGGTGGTGATCATTTTCTTCGTGCTGATGAGGCCCGGGATTTAGTCATTCTGGCAAAAAAAAACTGCTTCTGTCCAGACTCTCCCTAGCGTGCCTTTAATGAAAACAAGCCCAGAGCAGAATTCAGGCATTTCTCTTCGCAGCGATCGTCATCGCTTGGCAAGGAGCAGAGGTGGAGGCTGCTGCGTGCGTGTCTCGGACAGCAGAATCCCCACGAACGTGCTGTGGTTGCAAAGCTCCCCATAGCATCACACAGGAGCGATACGGGATGTGGACGTGTAGCAGCAGGGTGCTGCTTCCCTTAGAGGCATCACGCTTAACCGTGTCCTTTTATTTTAATTCAAAGGGACCACCAGGTATAAAAGGAGAGAAAGGAGACACTGGAAGTCCTGGCATGCAGGTAATGACAGACACAATTCCGTTTAATTGTCTCAAAGATTTGCCCATTTTCTCCATTAACTAATTAAAACAAGGCTGAAAAGCCATAGTTTTACCTGCTGTCTGCTTGGAAATTGTTTCATTGCGGAGTGTCATCAGCACTTTCCCAAGGGAAACTGAGTCAGCTGCTGGGAGAAGGAAAGACCTGTCTGCAAGCTAGAGATAATGCAGTTAATGGTGGGGTGACAGTGACTGCTCAGTTTCGTTAATAACTCTGTTTCTTCTTCCATCTTTTCCTTATTTCCCTTGTTACAAGATGAAGTAGGGCAATGATAACCTGCTGCCAACTTAACCCAGCAATTCTGATTTACAGGGCACTCCTGGTGTGCAGGGAGCTCCAGGCAGGGATGGTCTTCAAGGTGCAAAGGTAAAATACCTCACCTCTCAGTTTTCATTCATGGGTGCCTAAAGTCCAGCTCTGAGTGTACCCCAGTCATCCAGCTCTCCTAATGCACTGGTGCATAAGTGGTTATTTTCACAAGGCCAGAGGGATTGGAGTAAAAAAAAGAAATACTGGGTAATCTCAGGTTTGACCAACTTTGCATGACTGACCAGGTGCCAACACTCCTGCATGCTTGGCAGATGTGTTTTTTACCTGCTTCTGGCAAGCTTCTGGTAAAAGCAGCACAGGGAGAAACCACCTCACTGCTTACTGTGTCTCTTTGAGTCCTCTTGATAATGCTTGACTGGATTTGGTTTTACAGGGGGTGAGGGGACTAGAAGGCACTGCTGGGCCTCCAGGACCTCCTGGACCAAGGGTGAGTACAGGGGCCATGCAGATCTCTTTGGAATCTCTTCCTCAGCAGGCACTTGAGGTTTCTGCTGTCCAGCTGTCATCCAAGGGTGTCAGAGCAAAAACAAGGAGCTTAAACATAGCAGCTGGAAAACAGTAAATGAACTTATTTCCAGTGTTTTTTTTTTTTTTTTTCCTTTTATTTTTTTTTATTCCCTTTAAAGGCTCCAAAGAACACAAACTTCACAAAGAGATGACCAAGTGAATTTCACTTCCCACTCTAAGCTGCAGTTACTATTGTAAAGTTTTAAAGGCATACACAGGTCTTAAAGGGGAAAAGAAAAGAAAAGAAAAGAAAAGAAAAGAAAAGAAAAGAAAAGA